>NC_079356.1:6351998-6375916 GCF_029582105.1 Oenanthe melanoleuca
AGGATTACGGTCAGGGTTAGGTTCAGGGTTAGGGTTATATTAAGGTTTCGGGTTAGGGTCAGGATTAGGGAAATGTTCAAGTTTAGTGTCAGGGTCACGGTCCGGTTTAGGGTTAGGGTTACGGTTAGGGTTAGGGTTAGTGTTAGTGTTTGGGTTATGGTTAGTGTTGGTGTTAGGGTTAGTGTTGGTGTTAGGGGCTGGAGTTACCATTAGGGTCAGGGTCAGGGTCAGGTTTAGGATCATTTGTAGGGTGAGGGTTTGGGATCGGTGTCCTGGGTTGGTGTTGTGTCTGCTCCTTTCCCGCCCCCACACCTCTCTGTCTGCATGGAGCTGCCGCCGGTGCCCTTTTCCCCCCCCGGGGGGGTGGTGCCCCGGGAGCTGGGCTGCTTGGCTTGCCCAGCTGCCCGGCTTGCTGCTTGCTGCTGCTTGCTGCCCGCTTGCTTCTGCCCCACTGCTGCTGCCCCGGCTCTGCCTCGGCTCTGCCCCGGCTGCTGCCTTCCCCTCCTCCTTCTTTCCTTCAGCTCCAAGATCTGTACCGGCTCCGGACGGGACCTGGACATCAGAGACTGCCTCCAGAGCCTGCCCAAGAAGCTTCTCGCCCTTCCCAGCAGCGACCGTCTCTCACTTCGGTGAAAACGTTTTTTGTCATCTGGGATTGTACTTTCCTGTTGCTGGGAAGTGTTTTTCTTGTGTTTGTTAATAAACAAGTTTTTTCCACTTTTCCCCCCGAGTAAAATTCTCTCCGAGCCCAGTGTGGGGGAGGAATTGTGAGGGGGGACTTATTCTGAGGGGCTCCTTTGGAGGCTTTCCCCCAGTTTTGTCCTAAACTTGGACAAATAATTTGGTGGCCCGTACGGGGAATCGAAGAAAGTGGAAAAAACTGTGTAACTGTATATAATGCTGTTTGGAATGGATTTCAGTATGTGGTTCTGGATACTGGGGTTATTTGAGGTTTTAATGCCTCTTTGGTCTCTGGGGTTATTTTCCTGCCCGGAAATAGCTCCAGTACTGTCCTTTATTTGTAGTTTTTATACTAGAGAGATAATGACCAAAATATTGATTGGACTGGGCTTGGTTGCAATGGCTTGTAAGAGGTTTATGAAGATGCTGGAATTGGTTTCAGGCATATCTTCTGGATCCTGGTTATGGATATGCATCCGGTTTGTTAGAGGAGAAGGGGAGGAGGCTTTTCAGCCTTTGCTTCCCTTTGTCTCCTCTGAATTTTTTACATCGTTATTAGGATATGTGCAGTTCTCCTTTAGTATTAAAGAGATCATCTTTCTGGTGTTTAATGTTGTAAGCTTCCTCTACACGGTTTACAGTTTATATAAAATCAGGGCTTTCTTGAGGTGCTGGTGCGACTCCTGATTTAGCAGCAGGACAAAGTGTGAGGAGTCCTGAGTGGTGTGGAAAATGGCAGGACCTGGGCCAGATGTTAAAGAAATTTTCTGATCCTATGGTTTGGGACTTTTCACATGAGCAAATTCAGAACCCGGCTGAGGTGGTAAAATATTTGAAAGAGAAATGCCACAATAGCTCTAGGGAAAAAAAGATTACTGCAGTGAGCTGGGCTCTGGCGTATGCTTATCGTACCCTGTTAGATAGTGGAGAACAACAAACAAAGGAAAGGGAACAGGGAGATAACATAGCTACTATGCCAGCTACTCAGGCTGTAGTTAGCACCCCAGGCTCGAGGACAGGGACGAAATTAGAAAGTAAGCTTCAACCCATGGCTGTGGCTACTAGTACAAGGAGTGGAAAGTGCACCAAGAAGACCGATCGGCCAGTGGAGGATGATGATGAGGATGCAGGAGAAGGACCTTCAACGCCTCCTGATATTAAATCAAGAGTTAAAACAACTAGTGTGAGATCAGAGACTACTAATGAGTCCCTTTCCCTAAAAGATCTTCGGGGTTTAAGAAAGGATTATACAAGACAGCCTGATGAATCCATAATTAGTTGGCTGGTCCGGCTTTGGGATGCGGCAGGAGAGGCTACCATCCTAGATGGCACTGAAGTGAGACATCTGGGATCCCTGTCTCATGATCCGGTCATCGATCAAGGTATGATGAGGGAGGCTAACCCTCAAAGCCTCTGGGCACGTGTTTTAGACAGCGTAGCACAAAGATATCTGTGTGCCGATGACCTGTATATGCAGCAGACCAAGTGGAAAACCATGGAGCAAGGGATCCAACGTCTGAGGGAGATGGCAGTGGCGGAGATTATTTTTTCAGATGATATAACAACTAGGAACCCAGACCTGGTACCATGCACACCTGTAATGTGGAGGAAGCTGGTGCGACTCGGGCCATCTGAATATGCATCTGCTTTGGCAATAATGAAGCGGGAAGAGATATATGAAACGGTGCTCGACATGGCGAAGAAGCTCCGGGCATACGCGGATGCTGTGCATGGCCCAACCCATGCCAGAATCGCTGCCGTGGAAACACGATTACAAAATTTAGAGGACAAGATAGAGGAAAATCATAAGAGGCTCAGGGAGGAAATTAAGGAGGACCTCCTCCAAATTTCAGCTGTGCAAATTAAACATCCTGGCACTCAACGTAGACGTTCTCCCGATGGGGAGAGGAGGTACACTCCCCGGGCCGAGCTATGGTTTTTCTTGCAGGATTCTGGAGAGAACATGAGGAGGTGGGATGGAAAGCCTACGGCTGCTCTGGCACGACGGGTGAGGGATTTGAAGGAAGGCAAGATTGAAAGAGGAAGTTCCATCCGAAGGAGAGCCGCTCCTGTTGCCCGTACCCAAAGTGCCAAATATGATAGTGATAATGACGTGTCTGACCCTCTCGAAGGAACTTCTAAGATGCATGCCCCAGGAAAGAAAGATAAACAGGCTTAGAGGGGCCCTGCCTCTAGCCAGGGTGAGGCGAGGGAGAATCGTGTCTTTTGGACTGTGTGGATTCGGTGGCCTGGCACATCGAAACCACAGAAGTACAGAGCTTTAGTTGACACAGGTGCCCGATGTACGATAATTCCATCAAGATATGTGGGGGAAGAATCCGTTTCTATCGCTGGTGTAACAGGTGGCTCGCAGGACTTCACCCTGGTGGAAGCTGAAGTGAGTTTAACTGGAAGGGAATGGAAGAAACATCTTATTGTGACTGGTCCAGAGGCCCCATGTATTTTAGGCATAGATTACCTTCAGAGCGGGTATTTTAAGGACCCAAAAGGCCTTAAGTGGGCATTCAGGATAGCAGCTGTGATGGCAGAATACATCCGGCAATTGAACACCCTGCCTGGACTGGCTGAGAATCCCATTACAGTAGGACTTCTGAAAGGAGAAGAGCAACGAGTACCAATTGCCACTTCAATAGTACATCGCCGGCAATATAGAACAACTCAAGATGCTGTGATCCCCATCCACAAGATGATCCGTGAGCTGGAGAGCCAAGGGGTGGTGAGCAAAACCCACTCACCATTCAACAGCCCCATCTGGCCTGTGCGAAAATCTGACGGAGAATGGAGACTGACTGTGGACTATCGTGCCTTGAATGAAGTGACTCCACCGCTGAGCGCTGCCATGCCGGACATGCTGGAGCTGCAGTACGTGCTGGAGTCTAAGGCAGCAAGATGGTATGCCACCATTGACATCACCAATGCGTTTTTCTCCATTCCTCTGGCCACAGAGTGCAGACCTCAGTTTGCTTTCACCTGGAGGGGCGTGCAGTACACCTGGAACCGACTGCCCCAGGGGTGGAAACACAGTCCCACCATCTGTCATGGACTGATCCAGGCTACACTGGAAAAGGGTGAGGCTCCGGAACATCTACAATATATTTATGACATCATCGTATGGGGGAACACAGCAGCAGAAGTGTTTGAGAAAGGAGAGAAAATTATCCAAATCCTCCTGGAAGCTGGCTTCGCCATCAAGAAGAGTAAGGTTAAGGGACCTGCACGTGAGATCCAGTTCCTGGGAGTGAAGTGGCAAGATAGACGGCGTCAGATTCCTACTGATGTCATTAACAAAATTACAGCTATGTCCCCACCTACTAACAAGAAGGAGACACAAGCTTTCTTGGGTGCCATAGGCTTTTGGAGAATGCACATTCCTGAGTACAGCCAAATTGTAAGCCCTCTCTACCAGGTCACTCGCAAGAAGAACGATTTCCACTGGGGCCCAGATTAAACAGGAGATTGCCCATGCGGTAGCTCTTGGCCCAGTCAGGATGGGACCAGATGTGAAGAACGTACTGTACTCTGCAGCTGGGAACCATGGTCTGTCCTGGAGCCTGTGGCAGAAGGTGCCTGGTGAGACCCGAGGCCGACCCCTAGGATTTTGGAGCAGAAGTTACAGAGGGTCTAAAGGGAATTACACCCCAACGGAGAAGGAAATTTTGGCTGCCTATGAGGGAGTCCAAGCCGCTTCAGAAGTCATTGGTATGGAAGCACAGCTTCTCCTGGCACCCCGACTACCGGTGCTGGGGTGGATGTTCAGTGGAAAGGTTCCCTCAACCCACCGTGCCACCAGTGCCACGTGGAGCAAGTGGATAGCCCTCATTACTCAGCGTGCCAGAATCGGGAAACTAAATCGTCCTGGGATTCTGGAAATAATTACAAACTGGCCCGAAGGTGAAAGTTTTGGTGTCGCGGATGAAGAACAAGAATCAGTGACACGGGCTGAAGAAGCTCCATCATACAACGAGCTACCGGCAGAGGAAAAACGCTATGCTCTATTCACTGACCGTTCCTGTCGCGTCGTGGGGATGAACCGGAGATGGAAAGCGGCTGTATGGAGCCCCACACGACGGGTTGCAGAGGCCACTGAAGGAGAGGGTGGATCTAGTCAATTCGCCGAACTCAAAGCTGTCCAACTGGCCCTTAACATCGCAGAGAGAGAGAAATGGCCGAAACTCTATTTATATACTGATTCCTGGGTGGTAGCCAATGCTCTGTGGGGATGGTTGAAGAAATGGAAAGAGGCAAACTGGCAGCGCAGAGGAAAACCAATTTGGGCTGCTGAAGAGTGGAAAGACATCGCTACTCGATTAGAGAAACTACCTGTGAAAGTTCGCCATGTAGATGCCCATGTCCCCAAAAGGAGAGCCAATGAGGAGCAGCAAAATAATCAGCAAGTAGATAAGCTGTAAAAGAATAGGGGTGTCGAAGATAGACTTGGATTGGGAACAAAAGGGAGAGTTGTTCCTAGCTCGATGGGCCCATGATGCCTCGGGTCATCAGGGCAGAGATGCCACCTATAAGTGGGCACGAGACCGAGGGGTGGATCTAACCATGGACAGCATCTCTCAGGTTATCCATGACTGTGACATGTGCGCTGCCATCAAGCAAGCCAAGCGGGTGAAGCCCCTCTGGTATGGGGGGCGATGGCCTAAGTATAAGTACAGAGAGGCCTGGCAGATTGATTATATCACACTGCCTCAGACCTGCCAAGGCAAGCGCTATGTCCTGACCATGGTGGAAGCCACAACTGGATGGTTAGAGACGTACCCAGTGTCTCATGCTACAGCCCGCAACACCATCCTGGGCCTGGAAAAGCATGGCACCTCTGAGAGGATCAAGTCAGACAATGGGACTCATTTTAAGAACAATCTCATTAACACCTAGGCTAGAGAACACGGTATTGAGTGGGTGTACCACATCCCTTACCATGCACCAGCTGCAGGTAAAGTGGAAAGGTACAATGGATTACTGAAAACCACCTTGAAGGCATTGGATGGGGGGTCTTTTAAAAACTGGGAACAACATCTAGCAAAGGCTACTTGGTTAGTTAACACCAGAGGTTCCATCAACCGAGCAGGTCCTGCCCAGTCTGACTCCCTTAATACAGTGGATGGAGATAAAGTCCCAGTGGCCCATGTTAGAGGTCTATTAGGAAAGGCAGTATGGGTTAATCCTGCCTCGAGTACAGGCAAACCCATTTGTGGGATTGTCTTTGCTCAAGGACCAGGATGCACGTGGTGGATAATGCAGGAAGATGGAACAACACGGTGTGGACCACAGGGAGAACTGATTGTAGGATGAGACAGAAAGACATATGTAAGTGTTGAAGGTCTGAGTAAGCGAAATGAGAGGAAATGTGTAAGTGATGAAGGTTTGAGCAAGTCGGATGAAAGCTTTTAGGTTGTAGTTAGTGGGTGTATATCCCAATCGTGTGTAACGTTCACGATGTGGGATAAGGGGTGGAATGTCCTGGGTTGGTGTTGTGTCTGCTCCTCTCCCGCCCCCACACCTCTCTGTCTGCATGGAGCTGCCGCCGGTGCCCTTTCCTCCCCCCGGGGGGGTGGTGCCCCGGGAGCTGGGCTGCTTGGCTTGCCCAGCTGCCCGGCTTGCTGCTTGCTGCTGCTTGCTGCCCGCTTGCTTCTGCCCCGCTGCTTCTGCCCCACTGCTTCTGCCCTGCTGCTGCTGCCCCGGCTCTGCCCCGGCTCTGCCCCGGCTGCTGCCTTCCCCTCCCCCTTCTTTCCTTCAGCTCCAAGATCTGTACCGGCTCCGGACGGGACCTGGACATCAGAGACTGCCTCCGGAGCCTGCCCAAGAAGCTTCTCGCCCTTCCCAGCAGCGACCGTCTCTCACTTCGGTGAAAACGTTTTTTGTCATCTGGGATTGTACTTTCCTGTTGCTGGGAAGTGTTTTTCTTGTGTTTGTTAATAAACAAGTTTTTTCCACTTTTCCCCCCGAGTAAAATTCTCTCCGAGCCCAGTGTGGGGGAGGAATTGTGAGGGGGGACTTATTCTGGGGGGATCCTTTGGAGGCTTTCCCCCACTTTTGTCCTAATCTTGGACAATCGGTTTATGGTTTGGTTTAAGTATTAGGGTCAGGATAATTGATATGGTGAGGGTTAGGTTTAGGATTAGGTTCAGTATTTAGGAATAGTGTTAGGTCTAGTGTTAGGGTCAATTTAAGTGTGAGAGTCATGGTAAAGGTTAGGTTCAGGGTTAGAGATAGGGTCAGGTTAAGGGTCAGGGTCTGGGTTAGGTTCAGTGTTAGGGTTAGAGTCAGGGTTAGGGTCAGGGTAAGGGTTAGGGTCAGGTTTATATTTAGGCTTAGGGTTTGGTTTAAGGTTGGGGTTAGGTTTAGGGGTTAGTGTTAGGAGAAGCGTTAGTGTTAACGTCAGCTTTAGAGTTAGTATGACGGTTAATATATGGTTAGACTTAGGGTTAGGGTTAAGGTTTAGGTTAAGTTAAGGGTTATGGTTAGGGTTAGGGTTAGGGTTAGGGTTAGGGTTAGGGTTGATGTTAGCGTTAGGGTAAGGGTTTAGGTTTAGGGATAGGTTTAGGTTTAGGGTTAGGTTTAGGGTTAGGGTTATGGTGAGGGTTAGGGTTAGGATTAGGGTTAGGGTTAGGGTTAGGGTTAGGGTTCAGGTCAGGTCAATGATCAGTGTCAGGGTTAGGGCAAGATTTAGGGTTAGGTTTAGGTCTAGGATAAGGTTTAGGGTTAGGGTTCAGTTTAGGGTTAGGGTAAGTTTTAGATTTAGGGTTAAGGTCAGTATTTAGGGATAGCGTTAGGCTTAGGTTCATTGCTAGGGTCAGGCTTCGGTTTAGGTTCAGGCTTAGGTTTAGGGTCAGGGTTAGGGTCAGGTTTAGGTTCAGAGTCAAGGTTTGGGTTAGAGTTTGGCTTAAGTTTAGGGTCAGGGTTAGGTTTAGTGTCAGGGTTAATTTTAGGGTTTAGGTTTAGGGTTAGCTTTCGTGTGAGTATTAGGGTCAGGGTTAGGATTAAGATTACAGTTAGGGATAGGGTTAGTGTTGGTGTTAGTGATAGGAATTCGGGTTAGGGTTAGGTTCAAGGGTAGGTATAGCGTCTAGGTGAGGTTTCGGTTTACGGTTAGGGTTAGGTTTAGGGTTAGGGTTAGGGTTGGTGTTAGTGTTAGGGATTGGGGTTAGGGTTAGGTTTAGGGGTAGGTATAGCGTCTAGGTAAGAGTTAGGGATCGGGTTAGGGTTAGGGTTACAGTTAGGTTTAGGGTTACAGTTAGGGTTAGGGATAGGTTCCGGACTAGGATTAGGGTTAGGATATGGGTTAGTATTTAAGGATAGAGTTTAGTTTAGATGTAGCTTCAGGTTTCTAGTTTGCGTCAGGGTTCGGGTCAGGATCAGGTCTATAGTTAATGTCAGGTTTAGGATTGGGGTGAGAGTTAGGCTCAGGTTAAGGATCAGGGTTAGGATTAAGGTGAGGGTTAGGTTAAGGGTTAGGGTTATATTAAGGTTTCGGGTTAGGGTCAGGATTAGGGAAATGTTCAAGTTTAGTGTCAGGGTCACGGTAAGGTTAGGGTTAGGGTTAGGGTTAGGGTTAGGGTTAGTGTTAGTGTTTGGGTTAGGGTTAGTGTTGGTGTTAGGGTTAGTGTTGGTGTTAGGGTTAGGGTCTGTGGTTATCATTAGGGTCAGGGTCAGCGTCAGGGTTAGGATCATTTGTAGGGTGAGGGTTTGGGATTGGTTTATGGTTTGGTTTAAGTATTAGGATCAGGATAATTGATATGATGAGGGTAAGGTCTAGGATTAGGTTCAGTATTTAGGAATAGAGTTAGGTTTATTGTTAGGGTCAATTTAAGTGTGAGAGTCATGGTAAAGGTTAGGTTCAGGGTTAGAGATAGGGTCAGGTTAAGGGTCAGGGTCAGGGTTAGGTTGGGCGTTAGGGTTAGAGTCAGTGTTAGGGTCAGGGTAAGGGTTAGGGTCAGGTTTATATTTAGGCTTAGGGTTTGGTTTAAGGTTGGGATTAGGTTTAGGGGTTAGTGTTAGGAGAAGCGTTAGTGTTAAGATCAGGTTCTGAGTTAGTATGACGGTTAATATATGGTTAGTCTTACGGTTAGGGTTAAGGTTTTGGTTAGGTTAAGGGTTAGGGTTAGGGTCAGGGTTAGGGTTAGGGATAGGGTTAGGGTTAGGGTTAGGGGGTTAGGGTTAGGGTTAGGATTAGGGTTAGGTTTAGGGTTAGGATTAAGGTTAGGTTTACGGTTAGGGTTAGGGTTAGGGTTAGGGTTAGGGTTAGGGTTAGGGTTAGGGTTAGGGTTAGGGTTAGGTTTAGGGTTAGGATTAAGGTTAGGTTTACGGTTAGGGTTAGGGTTAGGGTTAGGGTTAGGGTTAGGGTTAGGGTTAGGATTTGGGTTAGGGTTAGAGTCAGGGATAGGGCTAGGGTCCGGATTAGGGTTCGGGTTAGGTTATGGGTTAGTATTTAAGGATCGCGTTAAGTTCAAATTTTGTTTCAGGTTTCTTGTTTGCCTCAGGGTTCGGGTAAGGGTCAGCTTTAGTGTTAGTGTCAGGTTTAGGATTGGGTTTAAAGGTAGGGTCAGGTTTAGCATCAGGTTTAGGATTAAGATAGCTTTAGTTTCTGGGTAATGTTCGGGGTCAGTGTAAGGGTTACGTTCAGGATTAGAGTTATATTAAGGTTTCGGGTTTGGGTCAGGATTAGGGAAAAGTTCAAGATTGGGTTCAGGGTCACAGTAAGGATTAGCGTTAGGGTTAGGGTTAGGTTTAGGGTTAGGGTTAAGGTTAGGATTAGGGTTAGGGTTAGAATTAGGGATATATTTATGATTAGGGTTAGGGTTAGGGTTAGGTTTAGGGTTTAGGGTTAGGTTTAGGGTTAGGGTTAGGGTTACGATTAGGGTTAGGATTAGGGTTCATGTCAGGGCAATGACCAGTGTCACTATTAGGGTTAGGATTAGGGTTAGGCTTAGATCTAGGTTTAGGTTTAGGCTTAGGGTTAGGTTCAGGGTTAGGGTAAGTTTTAGATTTAGGGTTAAGTTCAGTCTTTAGGGATAGCATTAGGCTTAGGGTCAGTGTTTGGGTCAGGTTTAGGTTTAGGTTCAGGCTTAGGTTTAGGTGCAGGTTTAGGGTCAGGGTTAGGTTCGAGATTAGGGTTAGGGTCAGGGTTAGGGTCAGAGTAATGTTTTGGGTTAGAGTTTGGCTTAAGTTTAGGGTCAGGCTTAGGTTTAGGGTCAGAGTTAATTTTAGGGTTTAGATTAAGGGTTAGGTTTCGTGTGAGGGTTAGGGTCAGTGTAAGGATTAGGATTACAGTTAGGAATATGGTTAGGATTGGTGTTAGTGTTAGGGGTAGGTTTAGGGGTCGGTATAGTGTCTAGGTTTCGGTTTAGGGTTAGGGTTAGGGGTAGGGTTAGGGTTAGGGTAAGGGTTAGGGTTAGGGTTCAGGTCAGGGCAATGATCAGTGTCAGGTTTAGGGCAAGGTTTAGAGTTAGGCTTAGGTCTAGGATTAGGTTTAGGCTTAGGGTTCTGTTTAGGGTTAGGGCAAGTTTTAGATTTAGGGTTAAGTTCAGTCTTTAGGGATAGCATTAGGCTTAGGGTCAGTGTTAGGTTCAGATTTAGGTTTAGGTTCAGGCTTAGGTTTAGGGGCAGGTTTAGGGTCAGGGTTAGGTTCGAGATTAGGTTAGGGTCAGAGTAAAATTTTGGGTTAGTGTTTGGCTTAAGTTTAGTGTCAGGCTTAGGTTTAGGGTCAGAGTTAATTTTAGGGTTTAGGTTAAGGGTTAGGTTTCGTGAGAGTGTTAGGGTCAGTGTTAGGATTAGGATTACGGTTAGGAATATGGTTAGGATTGGTGTTAGTGTTAGTGTTAGTGTTGTGTTAGTGTTAGTGTTAGTGTTAGTAATTAGGGTTAGGGTAAGATTTAAGGGTATTTTTAGCGTCTAGGTGAGGTTTCGGTTTAAGGTTAGGGTTAGGGTTAGGGTTAGGGTTGGTGTTAGTGTTAAGGATTAGGTTTAGGGTTCGGGTTAGGGTTAGGATTAAGGTTGGGGTTAGGGTTAGGGATGGTGTTAGTGTTAGTGTTAGAGATTAGGGTTAGGGTTAGGGTTAGGGTTAGGGTTATGGTTAGGGTTAGGGTTAGGGTTAGAGTTGGTGTTAGTGTTAGGGAGTAGGATTAGTTTTTAGGTTTAGGGGTAGGTATAGCATCTAGGTGAGGGTTAAGGTTAGGGTTAGGGTTTAGGTTTAGGGTTAGGGTTAGGGTTAGGGTTAGGGTTAGGGATAGGGATAGGTTCCGGTATAGGATTAGGGTTAGGATATTGGTTAGTATTTAAGGATAGAGTTAAGTTTAGATTTAGCTTCAGGTTTCTTGTTTGCATCAGGGTTCGGTTCAGGATCAGGTTTAGAATTAATGTCAGGCTTAGGATTGCGGTTCGAGTTAGGGTCAGGTTTAAGATCAGGGTTAGGATTAAGGTGAGGGTAAGGTTCAGGGTTAGGGTTATATTAAGGGTTCAGGTTAGGGTCAGGATTAGGGAAAAGTTCAAGTTTAGGTTCAGGGTCACAGTAAGGTTTAGGGTTAGGGTTACAGTTAGGGTTAGGGTTTGGGTTAGGGTTTGGGTTAGGGTTAGGGGCTGGGGTTACCATTAGGGTCAGGGTCAGGGTCAGGGTTAGGATCATTTGTAGGGTGAGGGTTTGGGAATCGGTTTATGATTTGGTTTAAGTATTAGGGTCAGGATAATTGATATGGTGAGGGTTAGGTTTAGGATTAGGTTCAGTATTTAGGAATAGGTTTAGGTTTATTGTTAGGGTCAATTTAAGTGTGAGAGTCATGGTAAAGGTTAGGTTCAGGGTTAGAGATATGGTCAGGTTAAGGGTCAGGGTCTGGGTTAGGTTGGGCGTTAGGGTTAGAGTCAGGGTTAGGGTCAGGGTAAGGGTTAGGGTCAGGTTTATATTTAGTCTTAGGGTTTGGTTTAAGGTTGGGATTAGGTTTAGGGGTTAGTGTTAGGAGAAGCATTAGTGTTAACGTCAGCTTTAGAGTTAGGATTACGGTTAATAAATGGTTAGTCTTAGGTTTAAGGTTAAGGTTTTGGTTGGGTTAAGGGTTAGGGTTAGGTTTAGGGTTAGGGTTAGGGTTAGGGTTAGGGTTAGGGTTAGGGTTAGGGTCAGGGTTCGGTTTAGGATTAGGTCAGGGTTCAGATCAGGGCAATGATCAGTGTCAGGGTTAGGGCAAGGTTTAGGGTTCGTCTTAGGTTTAGGATAAGGTTAGGATTACGGTTCTGTTTAGGGTTAGGGCAAGTTTTAGATTTAGGGTTAAGGTCAGTATTTAGAGATAGCATTAGGCTTAGGGTCATTGTTAGGTTCAGGCTTAGGTTTAGGTTCAGGCTTAGGTTTAGGTTCAGGTTTAGGGTCAGGGTTAGGTTTGGGATTAGGCTTGGGGTCAGGGTTCAGGTAAGAGTCAAGGTTTGGGTTAGAGTTTGGCTTAAGTTTAGGGTCAGGGTTAGGTTTAGGGTTAGGGTTAATTTTAGGGTTTAGGTTTAGGGTTAGGTTTCGTGTGGGTGTTAGGGTCAGGGTTAGGATTAGGATTACAGTTAGGGATAGGGTATGTGTTGGTGTTAGTGCTAAGGATTAGGGTTAGGGTTAGGTTTAGGGGTCAGTATAGCATTTAGGTGAGGTTTAGGGTTAGGGTTAGGGTTAGGGTTAGGGTTAGGGTTAGGGTTAGGGTTAGGTTTAGGTTTAAGTTTAGGTTTCGGTTTAGGGTTAGGGTTAGGGTTAGGGTTAGTGTTAGGGTTAGTATTAGTGTTAGGGTTAGGGTTAGGGTTAGGGTTAGGGTCAATTTAAGTGTGAGAGTCGTAGTAAAGGTTAGGTTCAGGGTTAGAGATAGGGTCAGGTTAAGGGTCAGGGCCTGGGTTATTTTCAGCGTTAGGGTTAGAGTCAGGGTTAGGGTCAGGGTAAGTGTTAGGGTCAGGTTTATATTTAGGGTTAGGGTTAGGGGTAGGGTTAGTGTTAAGGTTAGGTTTAGGGTTAGGGTTAGGGTTAGGGTTGGTGTTAAGTGTAGGTTTAGGGTTAGGTTTAGGGTCAGGGTTAGGTTTCGGGCTAGGGTTGGTTTTCAGGTCATGGCAATGATCAATGTCAGGGTTAGGGTTAGCTTTATGTTTAGGCTTAGGTCTAGGATTAGGTTCAGGGTTAGGGTTCTGTTTAGGATTAGGGTAACTTTAAGATTTAGGTTTAAGTTCAGTATTTAGGGATAGCGTTATGTTTAGGCTCAGTGTTAGGGTCAGGTTTAGGTTTAGGTTCAGGCTTAGGTTTAGGTTCCGGTTTAGGGTCACGGTTCGGTTTGGCATTAGGCTTGGGGTTGGGGTTAGGGTGAGAGTAAAGGTTTGGGTAAGAGTTTGGTTTAAGTTTAGGGTCAGGGTTAGGTTTAGGGTCAGAGTTAATTTTAGGGTTTTGGTTTAGGGTTAGCTTTCGTGTGAGTGTTAGGGTCAGGGTTAGGATTATGGTTAGGGATAGGGTTAAGGGTTGGTGTTAGTGTTAGGGATTAGGATTTGGGTTAGGTTTAAAGGTATGTATAGCATCCAGGTGAGGTTTAGGTTTAATGTTGGGGTTAGGCTTAGGGTTAGGTTTAGGATTAGGGTTATCTTTAGGGTTAGGTTTAGGGTTAGGGTTAGGGTAGTGTTAAGGATTAGGTTTAGGGTTCGGGTTAGGGTTAGGATTAAGGTTGGGGTTAGGGTTAGGGATGGTGTTAGTGTTAGTGTTAGAGATTAGGGTTAGGGTTAGGGTTAGGGTTAGGGTTAGGGTTATGGTTAGGGTTAGGGTTAGGGTTAGAGTTGGTGTTAGTGTTAGGGAGTAGGATTAGTTTTTAGGTTTAGGGGTAGGTATAGCATCTAGGTGAGGGTTAAGGTTAGGGTTAGGGTTTAGGTTTAGGGTTAGGGTTAGGGTTAGGGTTAGTGTTAGGGTTAGGTTTTCCATTAGGGTTAGGGTTAGGGATAGGGATAGGTTCCGGTATAGGATTAGGGTTAGGATATGGGTTAGTATTTAAGGATAGAGTTAAGTTTAGATTTAGCTTCAGGTTTCTTGTTTGCATCAGGGTTCGGTTCAGGATCAGGTTTAGAATTAATGTCAGGCTTAGGATTGCGGTTCGAGTTAGGGTCAGGTTTAAGATCAGGGTTAGGATTAAGGTGAGGGTAAGGTTCAGGGTTAGGGTTATATTAAGGGTTCAGGTTAGGGTCAGGATTAGGGAAAAGTTCAAGTTTAGGTTCAGGGTCACAGTAAGGTTTAGGGTTAGGGTTACAGTTAGGGTTAGGGTTTGGGTTAGGGTTTGGGTAGGGTTAGGGGCTGGGGTTACCGTTAGGGTCAGGGTCAGGGTCAGGGTTAGGATCATTTGTAGGGTGAGGGTTTGGATCGGTTTATGATTTGGTTTAAGTATTAGGGTCAGGATAATTGATATGGTGAGGGTTAGGTTTAGGATTAGGTTCAGTATTTAGGAATAGGTTTAGGTTTATTGTTAGGGTCAATTTAAGTGTGAGAGTCATGGTAAAGGTTAGGTTCAGGGTTAGAGATATGGTCAGGTTAAGGGTCAGGGTCTGGGTTAGGTTGGGCGTTAGGGTTAGAGTCAGGGTTAGGGTCAGGGTAAGGGTTAGGGTCAGGTTTATATTTAGGCTTAGGGTTTGGTTTAAGGTTGGGATTAGGTTTAGGGGTTAGTGTTAGGAGAAGCATTAGTGTTAACATCAGCTTTAGAGTTAGGATTACGGTTAATAAATGGTTAGTCTTAGGTTTAAGGTTAAGGTTTTGGTTGGGTTAAGGGTTAGGGTTAGGGTTAGGGTTAGGGTTAGGGTTAGGGTTAGGGTTAGGGTTAGGGTTAGGGTTAGGGTTAGGGTTAGGGTCAGGGTTCGGTTTAGGATTAGGTCAGGGTTCAGATCAGGGCAATGATCAGTGTCAGGGTTAGGGCAAGGTTTAGGGTTCGTCTTAGGTTTAGGATAAGGTTAGGATTACGGTTCTGTTTAGGGTTAGGGCAAGTTTTAGATTTAGGGTTAAGGTCAGTATTTAGAGATAGCATTAGGCTTAGGGTCATTGTTAGGTTCAGGCTTAGGTTTAGGTTCAGGCTTAGGTTTAGGTTCAGGTTTAGGGTCAGGGTTAGGTTTGGGATTAGGCTTGGGGTCAGGGTTCAGGTAAGAGTCAGGGTTTGGGTTAGAGTTTGGCTTAAGTTTAGGGTCAGGGTTAGGTTTAGGGTTAGGGTTAATTTTAGGGTTTAGGTTTAGGGTTAGGTTTCGTGTGGGTGTTAGGGTCAGGGTTAGGATTAGGATTACAGTTAGGGATAGGGTATGTGTTGGTGTTAGTGCTAAGGATTAGGGTTAGGGTTAGGTTTAGGGGTCAGTATAGCATTTAGGTGAGGTTTAGGGTTAGGGTTAGGGTTAGGGTTAGGGTTAGGGTTAGGGTTAGGGTTAGGGTTAGGTTTAGGTTTAAGTTTAGGTTTCGGTTTAGGGTTAGGGTTAGGGTTAGTGTTAGGGTTAGTATTAGTGTTAGGGTTAGGGTTAGGGTCAATTTAAGTGTGAGAGTCGTAGTAAAGGTTAGGTTCAGGGTTAGAGATAGGGTCAGGTTAAGGGTCAGGGCCTGGGTTATTTTCAGCGTTAGGGTTAGAGTCAGGGTTAGGGTCAGGGTAAGTGTTAGGGTCAGGTTTATATTTAGGGTTAGGGTTAGGGGTAGGGTTAGTGTTAAGGTTAGGTTTAGGGTTAGGGTTAGGGTTAGGGTTTAGGTTTAGGGTTAGGTTTAGGGTCAGGGTAGGTTTCGGGCTAGGGTTGGTTTTCAGGTCATGGCAATGATCAATGTCAGGGTTAGGGTTAGGTTTAGGGTTAGGGTTAGGATTAGGGTAACTTTAAGATTTAGGGTTAAGTTCAGTATTTAGGGATAGCGTTATGTTTAGGCTCAGTGTTAGGTTCCGGTTTAGGGTCACGGTTCGGTTTGGCTTTAGGCTTGGGGTTGGGGTTAGGGTGAGAGTAAAGGTTTGGGTAAGAGTTTGGTTTAAGTTTAGGGTCAGGGTTAGGTTTAGGGTCAGAGTTAATTTTAGGGTTTTGGTTTAGGGTTAGCTTTCATGTGAGTGTTAGGGTCAGGGTTAGTGTTAGGGATTAGGATTAGGGTTAGGTTTAAAGGTATGTATAGCATCTAGGTGAGGTTTAGGTTTAAAGTTGGGGTTAGGCTTAGGGTTAGGTTTAGGATTAGGGTTATCTTTAGGGTTAGGTTTAGGGTTAGGGTTAGGGTTAGGTTTAGGGTTAGGGTTAGTGTTAGTATTAGGGATTAGAGTTAGGGATAGGTTTAGGGTTAGGTTTAGGGTTAGGGTTAGGTTTAGGGTCAGGGTTAGGTTTAGGGTTAAGGTTAGGGTTACGGTTCGAATTAGGATAAGGTTTGGAATTAGAGTTTGGTTTAGGTTTAGGGTCAGGGTTAGGGTTAGGGTTAGGTTTAGGGTTGGGGTTAGGGTTAAGGTTAAGGTTAGGATTAGGGTTAGGGTTAGAATTAGGGATATATTTATGATTAGGGTTAGGGTTAGGGTTAGGGTTAGGTTTAGGGTTTAGGGTTAGGTATAGGGTTAGGGTTAGGGTTACGATTAGGGTTAGGATTAGGGTTCATGTCAGGGGAATGACCAGTGTCACTATTAGGGCAAGGTTTAGGGTTAGGCTTAGATCTAGTTTTAGGTTTAGGCTTAGGGTTAGGTTCAGGGTTAGGGTAAGTTTTAGATTTAGGGTTAAGGTCAGTATTTAGAGATAGCATTAGGCTTAGGGTCATTGTTAGGTTCAGGCTTAGGTTTAGGTTCAGGCTTAGGTTTAGGTTCAGGTTTAGGGTCAGGGTTAGGTTTGGGATTAGGCTTGGGGTCAGGGTTCAGGTAAGAGTCAAGGTTTGGGTTAGAGTTTGGCTTAAGTTTAGGGTCAGGGTTAGGTTTAGGGTTAGGGTTAATTTTAGGGTTTAGGTTTAGGGTTAGGTTTCGTGTGGGTGTTAGGGTCAGGGTTAGGATTAGGATTACAGTTAGGGATAGGGTATGTGTTGGTGTTAGTGCTAAGGATTAGGGTTAGGGTTAGGTTTAGGGGTCAGTATAGCATTTAGGTGAGGTTTAGGGTTAGGGTTAGGGTTAGGGTTAGGGTTAGGGTTAGGGTTAGGGTTAGGTTTAGGTTTAAGTTTAGGTTTCGGTTTAGGGTTAGGGTTAGGGTTAGGGTTAGTGTTAGGGTTAGTATTAGTGTTAGGGTTAGGGTTAGGGTTAGGGTTAGGGTCAATTTAAGTGTGAGAGTCGTAGTAAAGGTTAGGTTCAGGGTTAGAGATAGGGTCAGGTTAAGGGTCAGGGCCTGGGTTATTTTCAGCGTTAGGGTTAGAGTCAGGGTTAGGGTCAGGGTAAGTGTTAGGGTCAGGTTTATATTTAGGGTTAGGGTTAGGGGTAGGGTTAGTGTTAAGGTTAGGTTTAGGGTTAGGGTTAGGGTTAGGGTTGGTGTTAAGTGTAGGTTTAGGGTTAGGTTTAGGGTCAGGGTTAGGTTTCGGGCTAGGGTTGGTTTTCAGGTCATGGCAATGATCAATGTCAGGGTTAGGGTTAGCTTTATGTTTAGGCTTAGGTCTAGGATTAGGTTCAGGGTTAGGGTTCTGTTTAGGATTAGGGTAACTTTAAGATTTAGGTTTAAGTTCAGTATTTAGGGATAGCGTTATGTTTAGGCTCAGTGTTAGGGTCAGGTTTAGGTTTAGGTTCAGGCTTAGGTTTAGGTTCCGGTTTAGGGTCACGGTTCGGTTTGGCATTAGGCTTGGGGTTGGGGTTAGGGTGAGAGTAAAGGTTTGGGTAAGAGTTTGGTTTAAGTTTAGGGTCAGGGTTAGGTTTAGGGTCAGAGTTAATTTTAGGGTTTTGGTTTAGGGTTAGCTTTCGTGTGAGTGTTAGGGTCATGGTTAGGATTAGGGTCAGGGTTAGGATTATGGTTAGGGATAGGGTTAAGGGTTGGTGTTAGTGTTAGGGATTAGGATTTGGGTTAGGTTTAAAGGTATGTATAGCATCCAGGTGAGGTTTAGGTTTAATGTTGGGGTTAGGCTTAGGGTTAGGTTTAGGATTAGGGTTAGGGTTAGGTTTAGCGTTAGGGTTAGGGTTAGGGTTAGGTTTAGGGTTAGGGTTGGTGTTAGTATTAGGGATTAGAGTTAGGGATAGGTTTAGGGTTAGGTTTAGGGTTAGGGTTAGGTTTAGGGTCAGGATTAGGTTTAGGGTTAAGGTTAGGGTTACGGTTCGAATTAGGATAAGGTTTGGAATTAGAGTTTGGTTTAGGTTTAGGGTCAGGGTTAGGGTTAGGGTTAGGTTTAGGGTTGGGGTTAGGGTTAAGGTTAAGGTTAGTTTTAGGGTTAGGGTTAGAATTAGGGATATATTTATGATTAGGGTTAGGGTTAGGGTTAGGTTTAGGGTTTAGGGTTAGGTTTAGGGTTAGGGTTAGGGTTACGATTAGGGTTAGGATTAGGGTTCATGTCAGGGGAATGACCAGTGTCACTATTAGGGCAAGGTTTAGGGTTAGGCTTAGATCTAGGTTTAGGTTTAGGCTTAGGGTTAGGTTCAGGGTTAGGGTAAGTTTTAGATTTAGGGTTAAGTTCTGTCTTTAGGGATAGCGTTAGGCTTAGGGTCAGTGTTACGGTCAGGTATAGGTTTAGGTTCAGGCTTAGGTTTAGGTGCAGGTTTAGGGTCAGGGTTAGGTTCGAGATTAGGGTTAGGGTCAGGGTTAGGGTCAGAGTAATGTTTTGGGTTAGAGTTTGGCTTAAGTTTAGGGTCAGGCTTAGGTTTAGGGTCAGAGTTAATTTTAGGGTTTAGATTAAGGGTTAGGTGTCGTGTGAGGGTTAGGGTCAGTGTAAGGATTAGGATTACAGTTAGGAATATGGTTAGTATTGGTGTTAGTGTTAGGGATTAGGGTTTGGGGTAGGTTTAGGGGTCGGTATAGCGTCTAGGTTTCGGTTTAGGGTTAGGGTTAGGGGTAGGGTTAGGGTTAGGGTAAGGGTTAGGGTTAGGGTTCAGGTCAGGGCAATGATCAGTGTCAGGTTTAGGGCAAGGTTTAGAGTTAGGTTTAGGGTTAGGGCAAGTTTTAGATTTAGGGTTAAGGTCAGTATTTAGGGATAGCATTAGGCTTAGGGTCAGTGTTAGGGTCAGGTTTAGGTTTAGGTTCAGGCTTAGGTTTAGGTGCAGGTTTAGGGTCAGGGTTAGTTTCGAGATTAGGGTTAGGGCCAGGGTTAGGGTCAGAGTAAAATTTTGGGTTAGTGTTTGGCTTAAGTTTAGTGTCAGGCTTAGGTTTAGGGTCAGAGTTAATTTTAGGGTTTAGGTTAAGGGTTTAGGTTTCGTGAGAGTGTTAGGGTCAGTGTTAGGATTAGGATTACGGTTAGGAATATGGTTAGGATTGGTGTTAGTGTTAGTGTTGTGTTAGTGTTAGTGTTGGGGATTAGGGTTAGGGTTAGATTTAAGGGTATGTATAGCGTCTAGGTGAGGTTTCGATTTAAGGTTAGGGTAAGGGTTAGGGTTAGGGTTAGGGTTAGGGTTAGGGTTAGGGTTAGGGTTAGGGTTAGGGTTAGGGTTAGGGTTGGTGTTAGTGTTAAGGATTAGGTTTAGGGTTCGGGTTAGGGTTAGGGTTAAGGTTGGGGTTAGGGTTAGGGATGGTGTTAGTGTTAGTGTTAGAGTTAGGGTTAGGGTTAGGGTTAGGGTTAGGGTTAGGGTTAGGGTTAGGGTTAGGGTTAGGGTTAGATTTAGGGTTAGGGTTAGGGTTGATGTTAGTGTTAGGGAGTAGGATTAGTTTTTAGGTTTAGGGGTAGGTATAGCGTCTAGGTGAGGGTTAAGGTTAGGGTTAGTGTTTAGGTTTAGGGTTAGGTTTAGGGTTAGGGTTAGGGTTAGGGTTAGTGTTAGGGTTAGCGTTAGGTTTTCCATTAGGTTTAGGGTTAGGGATAGGGATAGGTTCCGGTATAGGATTAGGGTTAGGATATGGGTTAGTATTTAAGGATAGAGTTAAGTTTAGATTTAGCTTCAGGTTTCTTGTTTGCGTCAGGGTTCGGTTCAGGATCAGGTTTAGAATTAATGTCAGGCTTAGGATTGCGGTTCGAGTTAGGGTCAGGTTTAGGATCAGGGTTAGGAGTAAGGTGAGGGTAAGGTTCAGGTTTAGGGTTATATTAAGGGTTCAGGTTAGGGTCAGGATTAGGGAAAAGTTCAGATTTAGGTTCAGGGTCACGGTAAGGTTTATGGTTAGGGTTACGGTTAGGGTTAGGGTTTGGGTTGGGGTTTGGGTTAGGGTTAGGGGCTGGGGTTACCGTTAGGGTCAGGGTCAGGGTCAGGGTTAGGATCATTTGTAGGGTGAGGGTTTGGGATCGGTTT
This sequence comes from Oenanthe melanoleuca, assembly GCF_029582105.1. Classification (NCBI taxonomy): domain Eukaryota; kingdom Metazoa; phylum Chordata; class Aves; order Passeriformes; family Muscicapidae; genus Oenanthe; species Oenanthe melanoleuca. The sequence goes on from NC_079356.1 coordinate 6,371,999, forward strand.
ATGATTTGGTTTAAGTATTAGGGTCAGGATAATTGATATGGTGAGGGTTAGGTTTAGGATTAGGTTCAGTATTTAGGAATAGGTTTAGGTTTATTGTTAGGGTCAATTTAAGTGTGAGAGTCGTGGTAAAGGTTAGGTTCAGGGTTAGAGATATGGTCAGGTTAAGGGTCAGGGTCTGGGTTAGGTTGGGCGTTAGGGTTAGAGTCAGGGTTAGGGTCAGGGTAAGGGTTAGGGTCAGGTTTATATTTACGGTTAGGGTTTGGTTTAAGGTTGGGATTAGGTTTAGGGGTTAGTGTTAGGAGAAGCATTAGTGTTAACGTCAGCTTTAGAGTTAGGATTACGGTTAATAAATGGTTAGTCTTAGGTTTAAGGTTAAGGTTCTGGTTAGGTTAAGGGTTAGGGTTAGGGTTAGGTTTAGGGTTAGGGTTAGGGTTAGGGTTAGGGTTAGGGTTAGGGTAGGGTTAGGGTTAGGGTTAGGGTTAGGGTTAGGGTTAGGGTTAGGGTCAGGGTTAGGTTTAGGATTAGGGTCAGGGTTCAGATCAGGCAATGATCAGTGTCAGGGTTAGGGCAAGGTTTAGGGTTCGGCTTAGGTTTAGGATTAGGTTAGGGTTACGGTTCTGTTTAGGGTTAGGGCAAGTTTTAGATTTAGGGTTAAGGTCAGTCTTTAGGGATAGCATTAGGCTTAGGGTCATTGTTAGGTTCAGGCTTAGGTTTAGGTTCAGGCTTAGGTTTAGTTTCAGGTTTAGGGTCAGGGTTCAGGTAAGAGTCAAGGTTTGGGTTAGAGTTTGGCTTAAGTTTAGGGTCAGGGTTAGGTTTAGGGTTAGGGTTAATTTTAGGGTTTAGGTTTAGGGTTAGGTTTCGTGTGGGTGTTAGGGTCAGGGTTAGGATTAGGATTACAGTTAGGGATAGGGTATGTGTTGGTGTTAGTGCTAAGGATTAGGGTTAGGGTTAGGTTTAGGGGTCAGTATAGCATTTAGGTGAGGTTTAGGTTTAGGGTTAGGGTTAGGGTTAGGGTTAGGGTTAGGGTTAGGGTTAGGTTTAGGGTTAGGGTTAGGGTTAGGGTTAGGGTTAGGGTTAGGGTTAAGGTTAGGGTTAGGGTTAGGTTTAGGTTTAAGTTTAGGTTTCGGTTTAGGGTTAGGGTTAGGGTTAGTGTTAGGGTTAGTGTTAGTGTTAGGGTTAGGGTTAGGGTCAATTTAAGTGTGAGAGTCATGGTAAAGGTTAGGTTCAGGGTTAGAGATAGGGTTAGGTTAAGGGTCAGGGCCTGGGTTATTTTCAGCGTTAGGGTTAGAGTCAGGGTTAGGGTCAGGGTAAGGGTTAGGGTCAGGTTTATATTTAGGGTTAGGGTTAGGGGTAGGGTTAGTGTTAAGGTTAGGTTTAGGGTTAGGGTTAGGGTTAGGGTTAGGGTTAGGGTTAGGGTTAGGTTTAGGGTTAGGTTTAGGGTCAGGGTTAGGTTTCGGGCTAGGGTTGGTTTTCAGGTCATGGCAATGATCAATGTCAGGGTTAGGGTTAGCTTTATGTTTAGGCTTAGGTCTAGGATTAGGTTCAGGGTTAGGGTTCTGTTTAGGATTAGGGTAACTTTAAGATTTAGGGTTAAGTTCAGTATTTAGGGATAGCGTTATGTTTAGGCTCAGTGTTAGGGTCAGGTTTAGGTTTAGGTTCAGGCTTAGGTTTAGGTTCCGGTTTAGGGTCACGGTTCGGTTTGGGGTTGGGGTTAGGGTGAGAGTAAAGGTTTGGGTAAGAGTTTGGTTTAAGTTTAGGGTCAGGGTTAGGTTTAGGGTCAGAGTTAATTTTAGGGTTTTGGTTTAGGGTTAGCTTTCATGTGAGTGTTAGGGTCAGGGTTAGGATTATGGTTAGGGATAGGGTTAAGGGTTGGTGTTAGTGTTAGGGATTAGGATTAGGGCTAGGTTTAAAGGTATGTATAGCATCTAGGTGAGGTTTAGGTTTAAAGTTGGGGTTAGGCTTAGAGTTAGGTTTAGGATTAGGGTTATCTTTAGGGTTAGGTTTAGGGTTAGGGTTAGGTTTAGGGTTAGGGTTGGTGTTAGTATTAGGGATTAGAGTTAGGGATAGGTTTAGGGTTAGGTTTAGGGTTAGGGTTAGGTTTAGGGTCAGGGTTAGGTTTAGGGTTAGGGTTAGGTTTCAGGTCAGGGCAATGATCAGCGTCAGGTTTAGGGCAAGGTTTAGGTTTCGGCTTAGGTTTAGGATTAGGTTAAGGTTACGGTTCTGTTTAGGGTTAGGGCAAGTTTTAGATTTAGGGTTAAGGTCAGTATTTAGGGATAGCGTTAGACTTAGGTTCAGTGTTAGGGTCAGGTTTAGGTTTAGGTTCAGGCTTAGGTTTAGGTGCAGGTTTAGGGTCAGGGTTAGGTTTGGGATTAGGCTTAGTGCCAGGGTTAGGGCCAGAGTCAAGGTTTGGGTTAGAGTTTGTTTAAGTTTAGGGTCAGGCTTAGGTTTAGTGTCAGGGTTAATTTTAAAGTTTAGATTTAGGGATAGATTTCGTGTGAGTGTAAGGGTCAGGGTCAGGATTAGGATTACGGTTAGGGATAGGGTTAGTGTTGGTGTTAGTGTTAGGGATTAGGGTTAGGGTTAGGGTTAGGGTTAGGTTTAGGGGTAGGTATAGCGTCTAGGTGAGGTTTAGGCTTAGGGGGAGGTTTAGGGTTAAGGTTAGGGTTCAGGTGATGGCAATGATCAGTGTCAGAGTTAGGGCAAGGTTTAGAGTTAGGTTTAGGTCTAGGATTAGGTTTAGGGTTAGGGTTCTGTTTAGGGTTAGGGTACGTTTTAGATTTAGGGTTAAGGTCAGTATTTAGGGATAGCATTAGGCTTAGGGTCAGTTGTAGGGTCAGGTTTAGGTTTAGGTTCAGGCTTAGGTTTAGGTGCAGGTTTAGGGTCAGGATTAGGTTCGAGATTAGGGTTAGGGTCAGGGTTAGGGTCAGAGTAAAGTTTCTGGTTAGAGTTTGGATTAAGTTTAGGGTCAGGGTTAGGTTTAGGGTCAGAGTTACTTTTAGGGTTTATGTTAAGGGTTAGGTTTCGTGTGAGTGTTAGGGTCAGTGTTAGGTTTAGGATTACAGTTAGGAATATGGTTAGGATTGGTGTTAGTGTTAGGAATTAGGGTTAGGGTTAGGTTTAAGGGTATGTATAGCGTCTAGGTGAGGTTTCAGTTTAAGGTTAGTGTTAGGGTTAGAATTGGGGTTAGGGTTAGGGTTGGTGTTAGTGTTAGGGATTAGGGTTAGGGTTAGATTTAAGGGTATGTATAGCGTCTAGGTGAGGTTTCGGTTTAAGGTTAGGGTAAGGGTTAGGGTTAGGGTTAGGGTTAGGGTTAGGGTTAGGGTTAGGGTTAGGGTTAGGGTTAGTTTTAGGGTTAGGGATGGTGTTAGTGTTAGAGATTAGGGTTAGGGTTAGGGTTAGGGTTAGGGTTAGGGTTAGGGTTAGGGTTAGATTTAGGGTTAGGGTTAGGGTTAGGGTTAGGGTTAGTGTTAGGGAGTAGGATTAGTTTTTAGGTTTAGGGGTAGGTATAGCATCTAGGTGAGGGTTAAGGTTAGGGTTAGGGTTAGGGTTAGGTTTAGGGTTAGGGTTAGGGTTAGGGTTAGGGTTAGGGTTAGGGTTAGGGTTAGTGTTAGGGTTAGCGTTAGGATTAGGGTTAGGGTTAGGGATAGGGATAGGTTCCGGTATAGGATTAGGGTTAGGATATGGGTTAGTATTTAAGGATAGAATTAAGTTTAGATTTAGCTTCAGGTTTCTTGTTTGCGTCAGGGTTCGGTTCAGGATCAGGTTTAGAATTAATGTCAGGCTTAGGATTGCGGTTCGAGTTAGGGTCAGGTTTAGGATCAGGGTTAGGAGTAAGGTGAGGGTAAGGTTCAGGTTTAGGGTTATATTAAGGTTTCAGGTTAGGGTCAGGATTAGGGAAAAGTTCAAGTTTAGGTTCAG